>NC_068365.1:65998669-66041169 GCF_020536995.1 Dreissena polymorpha | reverse complement strand
GACAATGGTCTGTAATGTTAGTGAATGATATCAGTAATATAGCAATGGAATGTCCATTTTACCATGTGCATAAAAGGGTATTCACAGTGAACAAAACGTATATCATGAAAGTAATTCATGTCCTCAAAAGCGTAAATGTGAAATATAAAAATGAAATATACAAATTAAATGAGGTTATCGTAAATACATAATAGCTAACTTTATTATTGTTATGTTGTAAAGCTGGTAATAGTCTGTAATGCTAGTGAATGATATCAACAATATAGCCATAAAATGTATATTTTATGATGTGCATAAAAGTGTATACGCAGTGAACAAAACCTATGAAATGATAGTAATTCGGGTCTTTCTCATAGATGATTTCCACCATTGAAATGAAATATTCAAATAAAGTGAGGTTGTCGTAAACACATTTTAAACATATTTTGTATTGTTATAAACTATCCATTGAAATAAATGAATTAACATATAATGAACAGTGTGACTGAAGATCTTTAATCAAAGAGTGTTATCCACTATAGATTGTTTAACAAAATGGTTGCGAAAGTTAATTTATTCCGGAGGCTTTATTTTGGATTGCCACCCTTGCAAATACACTTGTATACCGGTCTAAACATAATTCTTACAAGACATCAGTAGATTTTTCTATTTGCAGAGCCTTAATGCAGCTTGTTTTAAAGACCATTAACACTGAGACTCAAACGTGAGTCTTAGTTCTAAGTGAGGGACAAAGAAATTTTGATAGGAAATCAAGTTAAGAACATTAAATGAAGTTAGTAAACTATGGGCAAGTAAAATGAAGTAATAAAGGGAAAATTTAGTTTAAAAATAAAATTTTGTTTCGAAAGAAAAATCTAAATAAGAATGTATTTATTAAAGTAAAATGTAGTGATCAAGGAAAATTTACTTAGCAAAGGAAAACGTTCTATAAACGTTAAATGTGTTATTAAAATTAAACATAATTAGGAAATGTAACTGAATTTGCAAAATAAAACAGTAAAAAGTAGAACGTTGTTAGAAAAGTAAAAAAAAAATATATTTGGATATTTAAATGCAGTACGAAAAGAAAATGTAGTTATGAAAGAAAAATAAATATGAATGCGAGATGTATCAGAATGTGAAATGTAGTTAGGTCAGTAAATTGCGCATTAAAATGTACATGTACATGTTGTTAGGAAGGTAAACTATAGTTAGAAAAGCTAAATGTACTATGAAAGTTAAATGTAAGAAGGAAAGTGAAATGTACTAGGGAAATAAAATGTAGTTTATAAATAAACATGTTAAAGGATAAAGAGATATGTTTAGAAAAGTAAAATGTATTTATGATAGTAAAATGTCTTTAAAAAGGGAAATAAAATCATGAAATTGACATGTTTTATGTATGTTACGTGTAGTTAGGAAACTGACATGTAGTAAAGGGAGGTTTTAAAATAGTATAGAAAGTGAAATGTATTCTGGCAAGTCAACTGTAGTAAAAGAAAAGTAAAATGAAGTTCTCGTTACAACACAAAGAAACATATATGAAATCGTTAAATAAAAACTGAATTTCGTTCTAAATCGAGACTTTTACACTTCTGGGGTTATACCTATGGGTGTTTACTGGCCGTTTAAACAACGATAAAAAAAAAATCCCGCACAGCTATCGAATGCATCGCATCTAAGTGAATACAATCTATTGACACGCAGCTATTGTGTACATTCATTGAAAAGGATGTGCTTTAAATGAACTTTTACATGTACGATTGCCGTTTATCAAATGTGTTTACATCTACTCACATATTTGTGAATTTGCCATCAATCAACGTAAAGGTCATAAGGTTTCATGTTCAATCATCGGAGAGGAGTTGATTTGTCTCTCCTTTTTCAATAATTTAGTGTAATTAAAGATTGTTTATTATTCATGTTCGTAAAGGTTTCATATAATGTCACGATATGTTCACAATTGGTCTAATTTTGATTATATGTCGTGCTTCGAGAGTGAACAAGACCGTGTTTAAGAGTGTCAAATATGTTCACGGGTGCCACTTAAGGAATTGAGCGTTTGATGTGAAGTGCATAATTTCCTTTTCACGTAAAAATATTGTATACAAGTTGAAAAGTCCCTAAATATTTGCGGCATATATTTACAATAATGGCATAGAATGGGCGTAATGCCATGAGCTCAAAATAGTTTGACAGTTAACAATACTGATTGAATATTTAATAATTCCCAATAGGTAATGTAAACAAGTGAAATGAGATATCCAAGTTACCTGAAGTATCGTGTTATTATAATTATAATACAAACACATCAATAGTGTTACACAAATACATCAATTACTTAAACGATTTAGATGACACCGAATTTTAATGCAGATCGTTAATCGTAGACTACGAAGAATGAGTGATTTCAAACAACTGTAAACTCATTTATATTCTTCGACATGACAATTTCGTGTTGTTATGTTGTTTCTTTTTTTAAAAGTATGACTTTTTTATCGTAGACACGTAAATTTGTTGATTTCTAATTTTTGAAAAATAAGGACTTTGCATCGTCATTTTTCGATGTGTTTGAGTTAAATTCAAAGATCGGTCAACACACGTCAAATAATTAGTTTACAGTAGCAGTAGCAGTAGCAGTAGTAGCAGTAAAGAAAAGTGTGATTGAAGATCGTGAATCAGATTGTAACTACGATAAAAGTATTTATAAAATGCTTGCAAAGTGATTTCATTTTGGATTGCTGCCTTTCGAAATACCTTGTTTATTTACTGAATTCTGAATATTTGTAAACCATATAAATTGCAGCGCAAAAATTAGTTTTTGTTCTTAGTGGAGGAAAGATACATACAACAATTAGGAAAGTAAAATATAGTTTGGAAAGTAAACTGAGTTAAGGGAAGGAAAGTAAAATTATTTCAAGAAAGTAAAATGTAGTTAGGACTGTGAAAGAGTGTTTCGATGACATGTCGAGCTCAGTTTGATGACATTTGGAGCTTATTTTGATGATATATCAGGCTTGTTGCATGACACGTCGAGCTAGTTTTGACGACATGAATTTCCAGTTTATCAACATATTTTGCACGTGTGTGAATACAACTAATGTTTGAAGAGTTGCCTATTTACATGATGCTTATATTACAATTTAGCTTTTGATAGGATGTGTTTTGGTATTTGGGTGCACCACGAGACATGATGCTTATTTGACAATTTAGCTTTTGATAGGATGTGTTTTTGGTATTTGGATGCACCACGTGACATGATGTTTATTTGACAATTTAGCTTTTGATAGGATAAGGTTTTGGTATTTGGGTGCACCACGTGACATGATGTTTATTTGACAATTTAGCTTTTGATAGGATGAGGTTTTGGTATTTGGGTGCACCACGAGTGTTGATTTAGAGCACCACGAGTGTTGATTTAGAATCATTGTTTTTTGTCGAGCGTGAAATAGATATTATTCAAGATCAATCAGTTGTGGTAAAACCTTAATCCGGTAAATTTCAAACAGCGATTTCAATATGTAAGTTTCACCTGTACATGTTGAAACAACCGTTTCACCTATTTTATGCATTTAATCATATCACTGACTGTTCAACTCTCTACATTTGTCAGGGATTTTTAAAAGTTAGGTTTGGAGTTCGAATATTCAAACCTCAATTGGGGAATATCTATAATCTCTCTCTTATAAATAATGGTCTTGTTATTATCTATGTACGTTAATATTTGTGTTCATTTATTTAGTGAAAGTCTAGTTTCGATGAAATCTCGGACATGTTTTGATGATGACATGTCAGGCTTGTTTCGATGACATTAAGTACATGTTCATCAACATATTTCGCGGTTGTATAAAACAAAAACATAACCATTTTAAGGCTGTTTACCCGATGAGATCGGATGATTGAGATTGTATAGGTCGATTTGGAGTATATGGATGCAATTCGTGTGTTTATTTAGATCCATTGGTATTTTGTCGAGCGTGAAATACGTATTTATTCAATATAAGTAATTCGCGGGTAAGACATAATCTGGTGTATTTATGCCAGCACTGAAAAAAAGTGTTGGGTTTTTAAAAACATTCTATTCAAAGACTTTAACTAACATATACAAAAAAGACCGCATGGAAGTATGTTGCCAGGAGTTTTCACGTACCGAAAATCGAGTGTCGCACACTACAGCCATCTTGTACATGTTACGTCATCATATTACGTCATCATCTTACTCATTGTGTACACACCGGTCTTACTGACAATAACGTAGTGACGTCACCATCTATGTATAGAATGCCATCTTACTTACAAGTCAAATGTCTAAGTACAATGTACGTCATTTTTTTTAAATGTCTTGTCCGAGCACTATGTCCCCCATGTATAGACGGGTTTTGAACAAACATGGTTGCCCATATGAGCCTCGCTCTGTGAAAACGGGATTTAATGCATATACGTAAAGTGTCGTCGCTGAAAAGCCTGCACATTCCACACAGGCTAATCAGGGACGAACCTTATCATTTCAATTGACTTTTTGTTTAGAAGAGACTTCCTTAAAATGAAAATGTATATGAAATAATATGGAATGACACTTCACGTACATGTTTAGTCTAGTTTTATCAGGGTCAATATCAATCTCCACTCAGAGTTGTCGTTCCTTGCATACAATCTCTGCCATCACATGAAAATCCTACCAGATTTGGTAGGATTTTATTTCATTGGTTTGGTATTATATTATGAAAAGTAGTGTCATTTTCTTTTACATTCCGAAAAAAAGTTTATAAGTTTAGGTTCATTATTTAAAAAAATACCTAGCTTAAAAAAGTAAAAATAACAACGGTTGACTTATTGCACCACGTGGCTAGGCTATCATCACGTGGTTGGTTATGAAGGCATGTATTTGATCCAGCTATGCTGGTTCCCGTCAAATCTCAGGGAGGAGGTTGGGTCAATAAATGATTGAGACTCCAATGTAAAAGTATAGAAAGTCCGAGCTCTTAGCAAGCCGTGGTTGGACTCCAAAATACCTTGGCCAAAATTTCATACGGGAAATGTGAGGTCGGCGACGGAACAGAAGAGACCTTTAAATGCAATGTCATACATTGAGTTCAAAGATCAAAATACAGCAGCTCATTGTCAAAGCTTTACATATGCACCCATTCGTCAAGTTTGTGGATGTATCACCATCAGTTATTGTTCTATTTAGTATTGGCTAAACATAAACATTTTAAACAAAAACAAAAGTGTTTCTCGTTGTGAATATATAAAGTAACAACGTTGTTAGTTATGTACATGAATCATGAGGCTGAGTATTTTACCCATTTATTCCTAGTGGACTCTCCCATCCTTCTAAACTGGATCAATTTATTTCTAAAAGTAGGGATGTCTTGTATATTTATTTCTATATTTAGAATATTTCTTACAGAAATTTCTTTGAGCATCATGCGGCGTCTCATCTGTGTCTACGCTGTTTACAAAGGTCATTTTTCTAGACGTTAGGCATAAATGGGTTAAAGATACGAGCGTAAAAATTAAGGAAAAGTCGTGCTTTTACTACACACTGAACACATGCAAAGCTTGTTAATAGAGCCAATATAAACTGAGTTCTGCGAAGTTCGCTAAATACGAGTATATCACTTCATATCACTTTTATCACAAAAATGTTTGTTTGTTTAGTTAGGATTTTCGCCGTTTTCAATAGTACTTTAATCATACATTTCAATTGAGATACGGAGTAAATGAACTAGAAAATATGTTAATTTCATTTTCTCTCTAAAAAGAGGACTCCATGTGATCTGTATACTTATGATTTAATCCGGCATTGATTTTATTTCTATTCAACAAGAACTTTTTATCATATCATTAAACGCAACTGAATTTCGAACTATGACTGATATATTCATCCGTTTTTTTCTTTATATCACCATTTCAAAACATTTCAGTGTTCAAAGTTACCCCATTTATGACTAAAGTCTAGAAAAAGGCCTTGGCAAACAGCGTTGACCTAGATGAGCCGACGCATGCTTCGGCGTCTCATCAGGGTCTGCGCTGTTTGCTCAAAGGAATTTCTTTAAGAAATATTCTAAATATAGAAATAAAAATAATAGACATCCCTAATTTTGAAAAGAAATTGGTCTAATTTAGAAAGATGGGCGGGTCCACTAGGCATAAATGGGTTAAAGGACTGTCCCTGATCCAATATTTGATTGAAATTGATAGATTCGATTTTTACATGTACTCCATGTTTTTGAAGAATGCATTGATTGGCGGATTGCAACTGGTAAACAAATGAGTCTCGCTCGGGGAAAACGGGACATGCGCAATAACAATAAGCTTCCTGAATCATTCGAACCTCGTCCTATGAAAACGGGGCTTAATGCATGTACGTAATGTGTTGGACCAGATTATCATGTAGAGTCCACACAGGCTAAGCAGGGACATCAATTTCCGCTGTTATGGTATTTTTTTCTTCTTTGCAAAAATCCAATTTAGTCGGAAAATGTCGGACTGCACAGACTAATCTGGGACGGCACTTATCGCACATGCATTTTGGTTCTTTTTCCAGCAGCGCGAACTCAAATATATAATGGTGTTTTATAATTGCTTTAAATAAGACAATGTTCTTTGTCTGAAATCCGCTGTATTGAATGCTATTAAATCATTTGATTAACCCTAATTTTGAAATTCTGTTTTCCGGAAAGAATACTTATGAAAATAGTACAGTAAAAGGCATATTTCGTTCAAACTTTTTAGGTAAAAGTTGGTCATGCTTTAAAATTTGCCCCCGAAAACATGGAGTTTTTATTTCCAGACAAAATATCGTAATCGCGCATGTTACGTGACGAATATAAAAGAATAACGTCATTTGATGTGTATCGCGTGTTCAACGTGCTCCTTTCTTTATCTTCTTCTTCGTCTTCTTCTTCTTCGTCTTCTTCTTCTTCTTTTTCTGTAGTTTTCGTTTTTTTTCATGTTGTAGTTTAATAACAGACAACGATGTATATATAGAATATCAGTAAATTACAAATATATTTATTCGACACTAACCTTTTTCCTCGCTTAGCAAAACTGCTTTCTAGAAATAAAAGATCCGTTGTTGTTTTATGCAAATTAATGTAAGTTTCTAGTTATGGCTACCTTAACTTGAAATGTCATTTTTGTTAATATGTTCGGACTTCAAGAGACCACATCCCGTTCCTATATATATCACCAATGTTGTCATTTCCGCATTTTGTTTGCTATGTAAAATGGCCGTAAAACGGACCCGATCCCAAAGCAAGCGGACCCGATCCCAAACCGAAGTTAGAAAACAAAATTCCACCCCCCCCCCCCCATGTTTTTTTAACCCATTTAAGCCTAGCGTCCTGAAAAAAGGACATTGCAAACAGCGTAGACCCAGATGTGGCGTCTCATCTGGGTCTGCGCTGTTTGCTTAAAGGAATTTCAGTAAGTAATATTCTAAATATAGAAGTAAATATACTTGACACCCCTAATTTTGGAAATAAATTGATCCAATTTAGAAGGATGGGAGAGTCCACTGGGCATTAATGGGTTAATATAAGAGTGTCTTATGACTTATAATTATTATAAAGTATATCTCAATTTTATTTTTTTAACAACCTAAAGAATATATAACTATAATTTATATGATTTTATCCAAAATGACCAGGAAAAGACCTGTTGTGTCAATATTTGTTGACAAAAAAAATCCAATTTGGTTCTTTTTGTCGAAAAAATCCCGATTTTTTCACTTGTATCGATTAAAAAATCCCCATTTGACAAGGCTGTGAAAAAACCGTTTCCATATTGTAGTCATGATAAGTTTTCAAATAAATTACATCATTACATTCGTTGGGAGGATAGTTCGTGCATTTTTTACTATTTCGTTGACACGAAACTTCGTGGATTTCAGATTTTGGGAGGAATATTCGGCGGTCATTTTCCTATAAGTTTGTGTTAAAGTTTTGTATCGGTCAATCTAGGTAGTCAATGCAAATTATTGTCCAATGAAACATATCGCATATTAGAAAGTATAGATCTTTGCCTTAAATCAAAACCTAAAATATAATCCTCAGATAGATCCATATTGTGAAACCTCAAATAAACCTAGATCTTGACTGAAAGGCCTGATTGAGATTCTGAGAACCTTTTTTGTTCATCCAAATCAGAAGTCATATAAAAATATGGGTTGATCTAATATTAATCCCTGATTTCAATCATGAGCCCTGTTTTGTCATGAATGTAAGGCCAATTCATGCTACGTTTTGATTTTTGCCGTTTACATTTTGAGACCTTAATAATCAGAATATCCTTAAAATAAACTGCACTTGAAAAAAAAAGACAATTAAAATAAGCCAAAGATTTCTGTGCTTACCATTGGTTGCTTCCTCGAAAAACACGTTCAAAAAGTTAATATCTCTTATGATGTTCAATCAAATATTGATCTATCCGAATAACTCTTAAAGGGGCCTTTTCACAGATTTTGGCAAGTTTTGAAGTTTGTCATTAAATGCTTTATATTGATAAATGTAAACATTGGATACAAAAAGCTCCAGTAACATGCGAGAATAAAATTTAAAAAAGAAAACAAATGTAACCCTCAGCAGGGCTCGAACCACTGACCCCTGGAGTCCTGGAGTAAAAAGTCTACCACTTAGACCACTCGGCCATTCTTCCGAATACAATGCCAGATGTATTTTATACTTTATATAAGCAATCCTCGTAGTTTCACAAAATATTACGACAACAACAGAACTCTTCAAATTATTAATTCGTTTCGCGTTGCAACGCTTTATAATTTTCGGGGTTTTAAATCGTCAAAAGATGCATATAATGGATATATTAGAGCATGGTAAATGTTCAGTATTACTGTTTCCTCCCAAATATCATAACTAAAACGAAAATTTGCGAACCTGAATAACTTTTTTTCAATTTAGTCTGTTTACCAAAACGTAAAAAGGCCCCTTTTAATGCGGAAAAAAATATACAGACAAGTGAGTTATTATTTTTAAAATGTTCCTTTCAGATAAAATTTGCTCATAATTGTCTTGCTTTTAATTTCCATTGTCCGCTTTCATCCATTTTAGTGTCCGCAAATAGTATTTTAAAGCTCCCAGCATTGTGATGCCAATTGTCCACCAATCGTATTAAACGCTCTCAGCGCTTTGATTTTCATTTCAGCCGCCGACGGTGAACGACCTGCCTCGCAACATTTACGTCGGCAATCTGGAGACCCAGGAGCGGTACCTGTACACTCTCAACGTAACCGACCCCGACGCGGACGCCTTCGCCTGTTCCCACACCATCACGTATAACGACTCCATCAGCACAAACAGAGAGTTTGTTCTGCGAGAGGATACCACTACCAAAGGTTTTGATTTAATGAGTCTCGTGCTGATTAATCTGTGTTTTTGAATGCATATGCTTATCTGGGACTACACTTTCAGCCTAAACTGAACAGGCTCAGTGCTCACTCTGGCCTTCAGAAAATAATAGCCATATTTTTTTTCCTTAAAAAAATAATAGCCAAAACATATGCGGACTTTTCCGCAAAACGGTACTGAAGGCAAAAAGAAAGAAAAAACCATGAATCTCATTTTATCTATGTTTTATTAAATGTATATCTATTGATTTAAGTTATAATATATATATATACTCAAAAACAAGCATAATATCAGTGTGTCATTTTCTTATAAATATTATCATGGCTTTACAATAAAGAATAAAATCAATGTTGTGGGTGTGACTTAACAAACCAGATCTCAGCTACAGTTACATACACATAAGAATTAAGGGCAGAGGCCCCAACCCACCCAGAGCACTAATTATACTATTTTTTATAGTTTTTCCAATTGCAATTTTTGGTGAATACTAGAAATATTATAAACCACACCTTCCGTATCACCGCATGTGTATTCGTCATTCTATTTTTGCTGTTATGAACTTCGAAAATAAATCATAATGGACGAAAAAAAATACAGTATCCGAAAACGGTAATCCGAAAAATTGTACGCGTTTTGCACATGAAATATGCATAATATAAAATATTAATATGCATAATCTAAAATGTGCATATCGTTCGACTACTTTATCTCTTAATACGGCGTTTGCCATCGGCCGCAATATTGTAGGCAGAGGCCAATATCACTTGTAAATGATTTATTCCAAAAATAACACTTTCGCAATGCCGATCATGTTTACATCAATTAACGTCACAGCGCGTGAGTTAAAATACACCACCTTAGTGTAATTCCAAACACGTGTTTCGTTAAAATTAGCTGACCATGGCATACACAGGTGGTTAGCGTGTGGCTATGATATTAATTAGTGAATTTTGAATGATAAATAATCATATTATAACGAAAAATTAACTTTTCTGAAAAAAAATATTTCACTATCAAATATATATATAACAAGGTATGCAACTCAAAATCACCCCATAACGGGGTGCATCGCTTTGAACAGCCATATCTTCATCAATTGTGCAGCGATTTTCACGATCTCGGTCTTATTCAACGCAGAAATGAATTTCCTTTCTGGAAATGTATATGTCTTGCAATATTTTTACAAATGCTGTGTCAACTTTTAAGAAATAACACGATACACAACACGCATGACCCAGTTGACAGTGATCATGTATTCTTTATGAATGAAATCTCCAGTTGTAAAGACACACCTCCGCATTGGACCAATGAAATCACTCGTATGTTTAAAATGTCAGTTAGTTGAAATGTATGTAAACAAAGGTTTCAAACGGCGCTGGACAGTTAGTCTTGATGCAGAATGTAACGACAAGAACGGTAATAATGTTTTTTCATACGTTTTATTGAATTATGGTATCGAACTACATGAACTTTGTAGGGAAGTTGCCCTTTACTCCGTGAAGATTTCAGTCTTAAAGACAGCATGATCACTGTCAACTGGGTCATGCGTGTTGTGTATCGTGTTATTTCTTAAAAGTTGACCCAGCATTTGTGAAAATATTGCAAGACATATACATTTCCAGAAAGGAAATTCATTTCTGCGTTGAATAAGACCGAGATCGTGAAAATCGCTGCAAAATTGATGAAGATATGGCTGTTCAAAGCGATGCACCCCGTTTTGGGCTGATTTTGAGTTGCATACCTTGTTATATATATATTTGATAGTGAACTATTTTTTTTTCAGAAAAGTTAATTTTTCGTTATAATATGATTATTTATCGTTCAAAATGATGTTTTCACTAATTAATATCATAGCCACACGCTAACCACCTGTGATGGCATATGCCGGGTCCCTTTGAATTGGGAAAACCAGGTTACCTGGTTAAAAATTGGAATCATTATGTTAAAGCAGACGACAAACAGCGGTAATTACGGGGATAATTAGTTGATGGCGATTAAATAATTATTTCATCAAGCAATGTTCAACGTAATCTAATTGCAGAAAAAACGGCGTGCAAAACAAAACCAGTCAACAATATTAGCGGCGATTTTCAATAATGACGATAAAATAATAATTGGCGAAAAATTAACAAAGATCTAACAGTTACCGATAATTGGTAAAGCACAGGGAGATTAAAGACGTTTTTTCCGAAATATATCACTGCTGTCGGACACTGATTGAGAAAAATGCTCTAGGCCACAATGTCGCAGAAGTTATTGACGCGTGTATGACAATACACAGGGTCGAGTGTGTACACAGGTAATCTCGTTATCGATTTTTCCTGCTTGATGGCCCGATTTGCAGGCGTTTCGCAATCGCGGGACAACATTTAGTGGCAATTTGTTTTTTTATGTAGGCGGATAAAATAATCGCCATTTTTTCTAGACAATTTTAAGAAATAATAGCCAGTTGGATAAAATAATCGCCATTGGCGATAATGTCTGGCAGCAGGGTGAGCACTGAGGCTGACTGCACAGGTTATTCAGGGTCGACACATTACACACATACACTAAGTCCGGTTTTCACAGAACGAAGCTTGAGTTTTTCAGGGAATTGATTGTTATTATGGTTCTACTAATGATGACAATGATGATGATGATTATGCTGATACTATTAGTAATTGAGACGATGTTTCAATGATGATTTTGCTGAATATAATGATTGACTACGACGACGAGGACAACGAAAACTAGGACGACGACAACGAGGACGACGACGATTATGATACTGATGATGAAATTATGATAATTTCATAGGGTTTTTAATTTTAAATTAAATTTGAAAAGTAAATAATACTTGTCTTTCTTATCCATTGACAGAATGGAAGTTTTATATTCGGGCGGGCGCTCTGCCAAGCCCAGACAACACAAAACCCTACATCAACACCATAGAATGCACGGACTCGAACTCCGGTAGTAGTGGAAGGTACAACATTACCGTCCGTGCGGTGCATGACGAGTTACTTACCCTGCCGAACATTGCTGGTACTGCAAGTAAGTTATATACGAGTTACTTACCCTGCCGAACATTGCTGGTACTGCAAGTAAGTTAAATACGAGTTACTTACCCTGCCGAACATTGCTGGTATTGCAAGTAAGTTATATACGAGTTACTTACCCTGCCCAACATTGCTGGTACTGCAAGTAAGTTATAAACGAGTTACTCATCCTGCCCAACATTGCTGGTACTGCAAGTAAGTTATATACGAGTTACTTACCCTGCTCAACATTGCTGGTACTGCAAGTAAGTTATATACGAGTTACTTACCCTGCCCAACATTGCTGGTACTGCAAAAAAAGTTATATACGAGTTACTTACGCTCGTTTGATTATTGTCGGCTCAGGTACTACTAAGAAGTACCGAGGGTACTCGTGAGTCTACAACAATGTACCACGGATACGGACAATACTGCGGGGTATACTGTCTGCACATCTGGTATTTTGAAGTAAAGTAGAGAGTACCCAATATACTTTCAAGTTGTACATGAGCCGATCATGACCGATTGAGCATTGCTTATCAGTACATCAGCACATTAACCCTTTGCATGCTCGGAAATTTGTCGTCTGCTAAAATGTCTTCTGCTGAATTTCTAAAATTAGCATTTTCTTCGATTTGTTTCAAAGAACACTATCAGAATAGCAAACAGTTTGGATCCTGATGAGACGCCACGTTCTGTGGCGTCTCATCTGGATGCAAACTGTTTGCAAAGGCCTTCAAAATCCGGTTCCCGCACTGAAAGGGTTAACTGACAGTAGTTATTTTGGAATAACTTAGCATGCCCAATATCGCTGTCTAAACGAAATTGTATCCTGGCTTACGGTGCTGGCTCATATGTTTATTTATAAACGTTGCACTAAATATAACGTTTTTAGCGATTAACTAATCTTTTAAAATCGCAGACATAAAAAGTAAGTACTCGAAGATCGGAAAGAGTTGTTAACTGTTCTAAAGAACACACCGTAACATGTTATCATGTTTCAAATATTTTTTTTAATCTTAAAATCTGTTGACTTCAAGAGTAACGGCCCGATGGTCGAGCTCTGCCGTTTGTTATTGTAGTATCGAACATCCGAAATATCATACATGGATTTTTAGTACTACGGATTTTATAAATTTACAATTTCTGTTTATACATTATGCAGACGCCTTAAAGATCGACGCCATTTCAACGCTAAAAGGCAAAACGCTCAAGACGGCGAGCGCAAACAGTCGTGGGGGAAATTTAGTGGAATATAGCCTTGTCAGCGATCCCTCCTTTTCACCAGAATTCTTCACAATCGATTCAAGTAACGTGCAATTTACTTTATCCCTTCCAATTTTACTTATCTCAAATCTAATTTATAGTCATAAAAAATACAGTGCGGCAACCTTTATTTAGCACAAGTGCATATGAACACGACGAGTGTCAGCAAGGAGCAAATAAGCTTCACTCTCGGAAAACAGGGCTTAAAACATGTGCACTCCGCACAGACTTATAAGGATCGACATTTTCTAAGTCTCTTCTAAGCTAAAATCAATTTTATGCGAAAAGTGTCGTCCCTGATCAGCTCATGCGGACTGCACAGGATAATTTGGGACGGCTTTAACGCACAAGCTTTAAGCCTATTTTCAGAATTAGACACATGTATTCAATTATGTTCGGATGAAAATTTCTTTTAAAATTGCCTTAAAGACATCTTAACAAGCTACGTCTTCATCGTTCGCAGTATAAACCAGTTTATGCCTAGTGGACTCTCCCAACCTTCTAAATTGGATCAATTTATTTCCAAAATTAGGGATTTCTAGTATATTTATTTCTATATTTAGAATATTTCTTACAGAAATTCCGTTAAGCAAACAGCGCAGACCCAGATGAGACGCCGCATTTATGCGGCGTCTCATCTGGGTCTACGCTGTTAGCCAAAGCCTTTTTTCTAAACGCTATGCATAAATGGGTTAATCTAACCGGAAGTTAAACATTGCTGCAGGTAATGGGGTCATCAAGGCCAACAGGGACTTCAAGTATCTGGACTCGAGATACCCCACAGTTTACCTGACGATCAAGGCACACGACACTGTGGACTCAATAGACGTCTACGAAACACAGATCGTCCAACTCACAAGTAAGGATCAGCAGACGGTTTGTTGCATAAATCAACTTTAAGGAGTTGCCGGAGGATACCGGAGATAGTCGATGTATCACGAGTAAATAAAGTCTGCGTGAGGCTTAATCGTGATACATCGACCATCTCCGGAAGATTGATTTAAGCAACAAATCTTCTGATGTTCTAGAGAGCGCATGCGTGTTTCGTGTGTACCCAGCATTTGAAAATTTGATCCCTGCCTAATTATATAATTGTTGATGCTAGATTCCAACACTTTGATATTTTCCCCTGCATTTTATGGTACCCAGCATTTTGATATTGAGTCAATACGTTTTGATGTTGGATGCATGCATTAACATAATGGTAACCTGTATTTGAAATTGATTCACTACCTTTTGATCTCGGTTGCCCTCCTTTGTTTGTTTTGGTTCACTGCATTTTTTTAAGCTGAATTCCTTAATTCTGATTTTATATTACTATTTTTACTATATTTTATCTTGTTTGTTTCCCGGATTATTTAAAGGGGCCTTTTCACAGATTTTGGCATGATTTGAAGTTTGTCAATAAACGCTTTATATTGATGAATATTAATATTGGATATGAAAAGCTCCGGTAAAAAATCAAGAATAAAATTAATAAAAGTAGAAAAAGTAACCCTCAGCAGGGCTCGAACCACTGACCCCTGGAGTCATGGAGTAAAAAGACTGCCACTTAGACCACTCAACCATCCTTCCGTATACAATGCCAGGTGTATTTTATACTTTATATAAACAATCCTCGTAGTTTCACAAAATATAAAGACAACAACAGAACTCTCCAAATTATTAATTCGTGTCGCGTCGCAACGCTTTATAATTTTCAAGTTTTTTAATCGTCAAAAGATGCATATAAAGGTTATTTTAGAGCATGGTGAATGTTCAGTATTACTATTTCCTCACAAATATCATAACTAAACGAAAATTGGCGAATCTGAAACAACTTTTTTCTATTTTGTCAATTTACCCAAACGTGAAAAGGCCCCTTTAATGCTGGAAATATGTTCATGTAATTGAGTGCCTTAAATGTTGATACTAGATTGATACCTGCATGTGGATTGTTTTTCTGAATGCTTGTAATGATATTTGACATTTTGATACTGGTTGATATTTGATTCGTGTACGTTAATAATGGATTCCAAATATTTAGTTTGTAAACTGATCTTTTTAAAAGTAAAAACACTCCGAGTTTTGGATACCGATGTACACATGTTGGTCGGAGTGCGTACTTTAATAATCATGTTCGAAACTTCGCTGAACATTTAACAGTGTATATAAACTTCTACCGCCTCATTCGACGCTGGGTTATATGACGCATGCCACTCCGTTTTTAGACCAGAACACCGTGCCTCGGATCGTCAACCTTGATCCTGGCCTGGCGGACTCCCAGCTCGAGTCGCTGGCCCTAGGGTCCGTCCTAATGACCTTGACAACCGAGGACCCGGACGCTTCGACGACTCTCACATACGCCTTCTCCTGTGTACCTCCAGACGGCAAGAACACGTTCACCATCGACACCAGTAAGTGTTACTCGTCTTAACACATTTATGCTTAGTGGACTCTCCCAGCCTTCTAAATTGGATCAATTTATTGCCAAAATTAGGGATGTCTAGTATATTTATTTCTATATTTAGAACATTTCTTACATAAATTCCTTTAAGCAAACAGCGCAGACCCTGATGAGACGCCGCATCATGCATCATCATCTCATCTGCGTCTACGCTGTTTGCCAAGGCCTTTTTTCTAGACGCTATGCATAAATGGGTAAAACGTTCATTTGAGGTTGCATTTGCGTAGTGGAGCTCTGTATGAGCCACGCAATAATCAAGAACTGGGCTTTATGCTCTCCGCTTGTGTTCGTTTAAAAGAAATCTGTTATCGAAAATCAAGTGTTAGCGGAAAACGTATTCTCAGATTAGCCTGTGTGGACTGCACAGGCTAAAATGGTATCGCACCTTACGCACATGCATTAATCCTATGTTACCCAGTGCGAGTCTGATGTTATTTGCATAACTATCTTGACCAGCTTGTTCAAGATCTTAACCGGTAAACAAATCTACAAGATTGACGTTTTTATGCTAATATCTCTTTCTGTTAAGGGGCCGTCAACCAGATTTCACGAAAAAAGAAAAGTTCTAAAATTCCGCAATTTTTTACAATTATTAGTTTATATTGATTAAAATAGCACGACTGGTATATTATATTACTTGAAAAGTTGTTAAGTTTTCATATTTTCAGTATATTCGGTAATAAAATTGTACTGTGTATGTGTACCAGGTAACTGCCAGTTAACTATAACTAACGCAAGTAGATTGATCCTCATCGTCACGTGGTAAACCTAGAAATGCAAATTGTGCATGCGTAGTGAATTGTATATATTGTTTATATATAATGATCAATCTACTTGCGTTATTTTAAGTGTGCATGACGTTATTTCGCCTATGTTCGCGATGTACTGTCGATTTCACACCGCGAAGTTTTATATATAAATAAAATGATTTAGATTATAAACTACAAAAAATCGTTCACATTAATACATCAAATATTGTTTTACGTATGTCATACACAATACATGCTCTAAACAACAACGTTCACTTATGTAAAATTCAAAAAGTCATGTGTGTATGTTTTTCAGACGGCAACGTGAAGCTCGCTCAGGCGCTAGATTACGAGACCGTGAAGACGTACACGTGTGGGTTTAACGTCAGCGACGGCACGGCCACGGGAGGTCCGTTCATGTACACGTTGACGGTGCAGGACGCCAATGAGGCCCCCTACTTCTCTGACACCATGTACTACGCGACGACGTCGGAAGGCGCCGTAAGTGGGAATTTAATCCATGTATGCCTAGTGGACTCTCCCATCATTCTAAATTGGATCAATTTATTTCCAAAATTAGGGATGTCTAGTATATTTATTTCTATATTTATACTATTTCTTACAGACATTCCTTTAAGAAAACAACGCATACCCAGATGAGACGCCGCATTATGCGGCATCTCATCAGGATCTACGCTGTTTGCCAAGGCCTTTTTTCTAGACGCTAGGCATAAATTGGTTAAAATAGCATTTCTATTTAAAATCTACGAAAATTTCGTACAATTGTTCGTTAAATAAACTTAACCAATTAAAAATCAGTTTTTCTTATGGCAATTGCCGACATTTCCACGTCAGATGTGGTCTGTTAAAATAGATGTTTGTAGATACAAATTGCTCCTTTCATATTATTGTTTTGCATATCTATTCATAAGACACATGAACACTAAAATGGTGTTCGTGTGTCGTATGAATAGATATATTCGCGGGAATTAATTGTGGGCACAAATAAATGAAAACGAGCATTTTGTATCTACAAAAATCTACCGTTTTATAGTCCTTGGACCTTTTACGCGTGTGTCTAATATTGCAGTTCGTAAGTTTGTCCTGTCATTCAGGATTGTAGGTTTCACATTTATTGCAAATGCGTCAATTTTTGCTGGACGGAATTTTGTCTTTTCAACCGGTAATGTAGGATTCGCACTAATTGCGCTTTCGTCAATGTTTTCAGGCCGGAAGTGTGTCCTTTGACCCGAGTTTCTCGTGCTCAGACCAGGACGTTACGGATGTATCGAAACTGACGTACGCGTTCAAGGCAGCGAATAACAGCAACAGGTAGGTGCGTTTAGGTCGCCGTTGCGTAGTGACCATTCCGAGACCGGGATGTCATGGGTTCGATCGCCACTGTCGGAGCGATCTTTAGATCTCCCTCACAGATACTTATTATTGGTTCTACCAAAGACACGGACTCGAGGCTTCCGATGATATCGAGCTTAATAGGTTGAAACAAAGACTTCAGCCCAGTATTTTATATGTTATGCCCCCCCCCCCCCGAACACACACACTCGAAAAAGTACGATGCAAACAACTGTATGTAAGTGTTAAATAAAACAGTGCATGTTATGGATGAACAGCTGCGTTATTTCTGTGTAATTATGCATAGTAATTTTACTTACTTTAGCATCATAGCATTGATTAATTTTACTTACTTTAGTATCATAGAATTGGTCAGTACATATTGAGCTGTGTGTAACATGTACTCGTCCTGCTCCGAGTTAAGGCCATTTAAAGTATTTCCGAAAAAGGCCTTTTCTGCGTTTTCCCCGTAAAACAGAAACGCCTTTTGATACAGCTACAAATGAACGGTCAATACCAAAAGAGGTGTTACATATCGTGGACAAGCCACGGTCAGCGAGTGTTTGGACATAGTAATGGTACATTAAATGTTTTACACACCAGACATTGCATGTACTTGTTTTCGGTCAGTTCTTAATTTTAACAAACTCCGCATTCTATTGGAGCCTATATGTGTACGCATCTCAGAGACGTTTTAGTTCCGGTCAAAGCAATAATTTACATATTATTCTGCAGTTACTAGGTCGTTGGCGCAAAGGTCTTTTTAAGAACTACTAATATGAAGCTATTTATTGCTTTCACATGTTACCATCAGTTTCGACGTTATAACTTGCAGTCAGAAATATTGCGTGTTTTAATTAGGTTTGTCAAAAGCAGCTATGACAATAAGAATTATAGCGTGCTTTAATTTCGTTTTGCTATTTTTTAATCAGCAGTAATAACGTTATAGTTTGCAAAGAGAAATTGACCTATTTTGATTTGTTGTTTTTGTTTTCCATCAGCAATTATGACGTCAAAACGTTTAATGCAATTTATGACACGTTTTGTGCATTTGCGTCAGGTTTGCCATCAACACCGCCGGTGTCATGACGTTTAAGGAAAACTATGACGTCGATAAAAACGCTATGCCTTCAAGCGTCGTGTTGACGGTGTTCTGCGTCGACGCAGGAGGAACCACTGGCGTCAAGAAAACCGGGTCTACACAGGTCACCATCACGATTGCAGTATGTGAATTTATTTACCGTACTTTACCATGTATTACGCGCAACTATGTATAGAGCGTACCACCTTTTAAAATTAACATTCGGGAGATTTAAAATGCTTGTAATAATAATGGTAACGTGTTGTTATATTATTTTTTGTTACGTTATAGATTAATCTATCCCCCCTAAACATTGTTGAGATATTATGTTTTGCCCTGTTCGTTGGTCCGCCACGCCAGTATCACTGCTGTTATTGCCTCTTTCTTCGGTATTTATTTAACAGTCTTTCTGAGGTAAGTAGCAATGTATGAATAATATGGACTGTCATTTCGTCGCATCAGCAAACAGCAAAATGCCTTGAGAGAAATAACTAACAATATTTTATGAGATCTGACGAATGTTGCAGGATAACAACGACAACACGCCTACGTTCTCCTCGACGGCGTACACGTTTGACGTCACCTGCAACGTCGCTGGATCTCAGATAGGTAAAGAATCACACATTTTTGTAAACTGGATTATGTTCAATGTTGGTGTCGCCATATGGTGCGGTAGTAACCGGGCCACAAACCAAGCTTATTCGCTCAATGAGCGTGTATCAACCACTTTTTTAACCGGAGAATCTCAAATCACCAAACGTTTTTGTCGACCTTATATATACAGGCAGATGAAAAGTTGCGTCTAAAACTATTGGCATGGTTTTTGGTTTGACATCATATTCGAGTTAACTGCTGCGTCCAAAATAATGTCCGAAAAAAACGAATGCCTTCTGTTTACAGGTTCCCTGCTAGTGACGGACGCGGATAGCGGAACCAATGCGGACGTGTCCTGTTCCGGCGCATCCGGTTCGTCCTCATCCGCCTACTACACAATCGGCGCGGACTGCAACATCTACTTGTCAAAGTCGCCAGACTTCGCAACCGGAACCACCGTAACGTACGTTGACGCTGAGCCATACTGTGCTTTCTAATGAGCCTCGTTCTTGGCGTAATGCACGTGTGTAAGGTGTGGTCCTAGATGAGCCTTTGCAGTTTGCACAGGCTCTTCAGTGATGGCACTTTCCGCCTTAACTGGACTTTCCGCAGATGTATAAATCCATGTTTTCCCAAAACGAGGCTCATTTTAAACCCTTCTGTGAAAACGTATTAACCCGTTATTATTTGGCTTCGGTTCGAAAACGCGTTTTATCATGTTTGGAAACAAATCATGATACATGCGGGGCTAATACAAATTAGGCGTAATGTTTCCCCATAGTAAGACATGGCGATGAAAAGCAGAAAACACATCATTTAAAGTCTAATATCGTAATAACCGATAACTTCAACGTTACTGACTGGGAAGTCGCGGGTTCGATCCCCGCCGTGGGTGCGTTCTTTAGATCCCCTCTATAGATACCAAGTACTGGTTTTGTCCAGGAAACGAACTCGAGAGCGCTTCAAAAAGTCTTCGGCTTTCGATTCAATCGCGCTTAAATAAGAAAGTTTTTACTTATAAAAGATTACTGATACGTAACGTAACGTATTATAGGTACGTCGCCACAGCCGTTGACAAGGGAGCCCCGGCTCGCACGGGCACGTCAACGATCAACGTGATCTTCTCGGGTTGTACGACAACCACATCCACTACGACCACGACAGGTTACAGTAGACCTAATAATTGAGATTGCAATGCTATACTCTCTTAAAAAGTAATCTTGATTTACTGGAAGACAGGTTTTAAGTTAATGACACTCGTTTTGTTATTCTTTCCTCGACATTAGTGCAGTAAAAGCATATATGTATACCAAGAAATCACTTTTATGTTTAAAGATTGGAGCATACATATGAAACCTTGCTCCATGGCGGGTTACAATCAACTAAACGTAGCCAAAAAACGTTAAAAAAATCAGTTACCTTGATTCGTGTCAAGTTTTTTTTCAGACTTCGACCATTTTTGAGTTCTAAAATATACATGTTTATATTCAGCTATGAATGGTCTGTAATTCATAGTTATCAGGGTACCTACGTTGATTTGTAAACTAAAGTTTAAGTTGTAACATTAAATTAAATGTTTCAATAAGCATATTGTGACGTACAGTGGCAACGACGACGGCGTACAATTTCTTCGACCACAGCGAGAACATCGCGCTGTTCGTGATGTCCCTTCTTATGGGCCTGGCACTACTCGGCGGGCTGCTCTACTGCTGTCTGCGCATGTGCTGCGGCGTGTGCGGCGGCAGCGGCGGCGGCATGAGCAACATGTGCGACTGTCGGCAGTACGGGCGACAGCAGAGACGGGCTAGGTAGTAAAGCTAACTGACCCATACTGTTTGTCACTGATTGTTTTTTAAGTTTAAAAATCATCAATGGTGCCAAATTATTTAAAAATTCTAATTGGAAGGTTATGTTAAACGTGGAAAAGCTAAAAAAAAATATATATAAAGAAGTCTTTTTTTTAATTTGGGACTTCTCACACATTTTCGTTTTTAGTATGTATTAAGCACGGGGACGTAAAATACCGTCGCCAAAGAAAAATGACTTGAAAGATAAATGTTTTTTTTTTGTTTCCAGATACCCTCCAAGACAGGTCACCCCCGATGAGTAAGTTTATTTCAATAATAAATTAATTCTTTGAATGTGCAAACATTAGATATGGTGATTTTAGTACAAAGAGGTCATTAAAAAGAACGAAAATAAATCATTCAAACACATAATCCTTCAAATCATATTCAGTGGCAATCTCTTGCACGACGGTCACATTACATTCACCTCTGTGTTGTGCTCAGAACGGACTATTGTTATGAAAGCGTCTCATTCATGTCATGATCATTCCAAGCGTTCATCAGTGAGGTTACAGTATACTAAACAACCTCTTGCACGACGGTTACATTGCATTAACTGCATTAAAGAAAACCATCTCATACCATGATATCTTATATCAGTCTTAATTAATTATTATAAAATTGATATGTTTTTTTTATGTTGAGAAACCGACATACATAAATACGTCGAAGCAATGCCTAACGTCACTCAATAAAAAATATGTACAATTGTTTACATTTGTGAAGTGCGTGGAATAATTACATCTGTGTAAATGGGCAATAAAATAGTTCAAAAGAGTTGAATTAAAACTCACAAGTTTTTGCACGATTTATCGTACATTTAAAAGTCATATTTCTTAATTAAATGCACGCGATCTTAAATATCCACTCAAATATACATTGTATGCGTTTGTTCGGTTTTTGCTATTTGGTAGACAAAATGGCGTGCTGAGCCTTATGCAGAGTTGTATGTGAGAGCAAGGAACGACAACTCTGCGTGGAGATTGATTCAGTGGCACTCCTCTACGCTTTCTGCTAAAAGCGACACACAATCTGCAAATCTAAGATTTTTATTTAAATGCGATATACAAACAACGGACCGAACGTTCGAATTTGATATTAATTTATATGAATACGAGCGCTGCTGTTAGTTAGGTTGATCAAAACCAGCCCTGTTGTAAAATATTTGGAAAGCTTTTTGACTCATGAAGCAGAAGCAACTGAAAAATAATTGAATGGCGATTGAGATGCAATTCATTGAGACAATTTGTTACGTATTCATAATATGAGACGCGTTCTGAGAAAACTGGGTTTAATGCATGTGCGCACAGTGTCGTCCCAGATTAGCCTGTGTCGTCCGCACAGGTAAATTAGGGCCGATCCTTTCCGCCTAAATTGGAATTTTGCCAAGAAGAGACTTCATTTAAACGAGAAATTTCATAAAAGCGGAAAGTGTCGTCCTGATTAACCTGTACGAACTGCACATGCTAATCTGGGACGACACTTTACGCACATTCATTATGCCCAGTTTTATCAGAACAAGACACAAATATTCAACGTTCGTTATTATTAAATTAGGTGCATCTTAATGTTGTCCTTTGAAAACAATACCAGCTAAATATATACTAGAGATTTGGTAAAGACTAGATTGCAATTTGATAATTTTTAGAAAGATAAAAACTCCCAAAAGACAATCATTCAAGCGATATTCACTACTTGTGACTTTATATGATCATACTTCTACTAGTACTAATAACAATCCTGATATTCATGCAACGATATTTATCTTCTTTTCCTTTTTTGTTCATTTCAGACCACCACGTAAGTATTACTTGATTTTGTTTGTTCTCAGTTCGGCAGTCAGTCAGATATAATAGAAATACACTATCTCTTAAAAATTCGTTTTCAATTTTACTTATTTACAAATAACCTGAGTATTATCATTCTTTTAAAAACTATAGCCAATCGCGTTCAAGTTTTCTGTCGTCATCTCATTAAAACGCTATATATATATCACACGACACGTGTCTCGTTAATTTCAGGGAAGTACCGCCCCCCGTCCCCTCGCCAGCCGACTCCGCCCCCTAAGATCATAGAGCGCCAGCCGCAGTACATCCGGACAGTGGCGAGACCCATCTCGTATGGCCAGTTGTAAGTTGTTAGATTTATGTACATCTGAACATGTGAATTAAGCTTCGTTCTCAGAAAACTAGAACTTCAACCCTTCCAATTAACCTTACTTTTACTAGCAGCTTCAACCCTTCCAATTAATCGTACTTTTAACCAGAGCTTAAGCCCTTCCAATTAACCGTACTATTAACTAGAACTTCAACCCTTCCAACTAACAATACTATTTACTAGAACTTCAACCCTTCAAATTAAAACTTAGCCATACTATTTACTAGAACGTCAACCGTTCTAATTTACCGTACTATTAACTAGAACTTCAATTGTTCCAGTTAACCGTACCATTTACTAGAACTTCAACCTTTCCAATTAACCCTACGTTTTACTAGAACTTCAACCTTTTCAATTAACCGTATTATTTACTTGAACTTCAACACTTCAAATTAACAATACTATTTACTAGAAGTTCAACCCTTCAAATTAACCATACCATTAACTAGAACTTCAACCCTTCCAATTAACCTTACCTTTTACTAGCAACTTCAATCCTTCCAATTAACCGTACTTTTTACTAGCACTCAACCCTTCCAATTTACCGTACTTTTTACTAGAACTTCAACCCTTCCAATTAACCGTACTATTTACTAGAACTTCAACCCTTCCAATTAACCATACTTTTTACTAGCAACTTCAGCCCTTCCAATTAACCGTACTATTGACTAGAACTTCAACTCTTCCTATTAACCGTACTATTTACTAGAACTTCGACCCTTCCACTTAACCGTACTTTTTACTAGAACTTCAACATTTCCAATTAACCGTACTTTTTACTACATCTTCAATCCTTCCAATTAACCGTACTATTTACTAGAACTTCAACCCTTCCAGTAAAGTGTAATATTTACTAGAACTTCAACCTTTACAATTAGTCATACTATTTACTAGAACTTCAACCCTTCCAGTTAACCATACTATTTACTAAAACGTCAACTTTTTGAATTAATCGTAATATTTACTAAAACGTCAATTCTTCAAAAAACGTACTAGGTATTTACTCAAACTTTAACTGTTCCAATTAACCGTACTGTTTCCTAGAACTTACACTCTTCTAATTAAGCGCCCTAAACCTTTTATGCATGTGCGTTTTAAAAAATAAAGTTTCTCATCTATCTGTTATAGTAAATGTGAGTATTTCCGTATTTTCGTGTGTCTTTATAAAAAAGCCTCGTTCTGTGAACACTGTGTGTGCGTCAAGTGTCGTCCCAGATTAGCCTGTAAAGTCGGCTAAGCATAATCAGTGACGACACTCTCCGACTAAACGGAATTTTTCTTTAGAAGATACTTTCTTAAACGAAAAATTCCATAAAAGCAGAAATTGTTGTCACAGATTAGCATGTGTGGACTCCACGTGCTAATCTGGGATGATACATTACGCACAAGGCATTTAGCCTAGTTTTCCCAGACCGAGGCTCAAATCACTGCGTGCCACACTCATTCTTGTGCGCATCTCGTGTTGCAGACAACCTATGCAAAGTATGCGGTTAGTGCGTACACAACCTCTACCCCCGGGCTACTTTCCTTGACCCCGGGGATGCCTTCACTGAACAACTTCATTTGGGACTACTTTTTCACGTGTGTGCTACTTTTCCTGACTAACAGGGACTATTTGTTCCACAAATGTGCTTGCATGAACAGTGTATATACTTCTGTGATATCTTGCTATCCATTAGATGATATTTATGTGTTGTTGTTGTTATTGTTTCTTGATGTTGTATGTATGCTGATCAGAGACGTGATTTGATCAAATATATTTGAGCCGCGCTCTGTGAAAAGGGGGTTTAAGGCATGTGCGTAAAGTGTCATCTCAGATTAGCCTGTGCAGTCTGCTCAGGCTAATCAGGGACCACACTTTCCGCCTAAACTGGATTTTTGCTAAGAAGAGACTTTCTTTAAACGGCAAATATCATAAAAGCGAAAAGTGTCGTCCCTGATTAAGCACAGGCTTATCTGAGACGACACTTTACGCACATGCATTAAACCCCCTTTTCACAGAACGCGGCTCAAATATATTGAAATATAAAAGCTCCCCATTACATGGACGAATATCACGGCCGTTAATCACGCGCGCCATCCTTTTTTGAGATGCATTAATAAATAAGCCAATGCAACTTCCGAGGTGGCGCTCAGGTCCGGCTGTTTTGAAATTTCATGGATAATTGTACATGGTGATTAGCTTTTATATGTTTTTTTCAAAATATTTCGCACTATTTTTTAAATCGGTCAATGGATTGTGTTTCAGAGATTATAAATTAATCCACATCGGAAGTAGCTTTAGCTCATGTATTAATGCATCTCAGAAAAGAGGTGGCGCGCGTGATTTACGGCCGTGAGATGGAACAGTTTAAAGGCACTTGTTCACAGACCTTTTCGTACTTTTGAAAAATGTGATTAAATATGTTTACTAACAATCTATAATGATTTAAATAGTCTTAACTAATTATAATAGCAAGACAAAAAGTTGAATAAATAATACTGCCGTCCCCGAGATTCGACCCAGGGTCTTCTGGACGAAAAAGCCCGCGCTCTACTGCTTAGCAACGCATTCTTTCACCTTGCGTCATGAAACATTAACGCAATAATGGTACTCTTTTTTTCAAAATTTACGGGAAAAAGCGTTGCAAATGCTTTATTGTTTTACCGATTTCGAATCATGATTATACGTTAATTAATGAACAAATATTTTAAACAATTTTCTTAGTCAAGAGCGTCGTTTCGCTTGTTTGAACATAATGCGTACATTATTTATTTAAACCCAGTATATGACAATAATTATAAAAAATCGTCATTTTACCAAACTGTGAACAAGTGCCTTTAACCTACTATACTATGAATGCTTGTGAATGACTCACTTTAAACTTGAGACCCCCTCATTATCGTAATTGTGTGACCATACTGTGTCAGGGTGCAGAGTCAACGGGGTTTATAGGGATTTACACACGGGCTGGACCGAATTGAATACACCGTTAAGAACTTTATTATTGCAAATATCTCAAGTTATTGAAATACATTTGCAAAACTCTTTAGTGCATAGAAGACAGTTTTTGCAGTTTGTGCCAATACCTTAAGGTATAAGAATAAATCATTCAATGCGTCTGAAATCTGTGCCGAATTTCACGTATCGTGAAGCATAATAGTGAAGTATACATTGAATTTTTGAACAAGAATACAGTCTTATTAAAAGGGATCTTTTCACGCTTTGGTAAATTGACAAAATTGAAAAAAGTTGTTTCAGATTCGCAAATTTTCGTTTTAGTTATGATATTTGTGAGGAAACAGTAATACTGAACATTTACCATGGTCTAATATAGCCATTATATGCATCTTTTGACGATTTTAAAACCTAAAAATTATAAAGCGTTGCAACGCGAAACGATTGAATAATTTGGAGAGTTCTGTTTTTGTCGTTATATTTTGTGAAACTACGAAGATTGCTTATATAATGTATAAAATACCTGATACCTGTGTACTCGGCGGAATAGCTCAGTAGGCTTAAGCGTTTTTACTTCAGGACTCTGGCAGGACTCCAGGGGTCACTGGTTCGAAACCTGCTCCGGGCAATGTTCTTTTCCTTTTTTTAATTTTATTCTTGATTTTTTACTGGAGCTTTTACGATCCAATGTTTACATTTATCAATATAAAGCATTTAATGAATAAGTTAAAAAATGCCAAAATCTGTGAAAAGGCCCCTTTAAATACAGTAATTCTGATGTATTTCACATTGCCACAAGCGGCATAACAATCCGTCTTTTATGCACTAGTTGAAATTCTAAACAAAAATTGTTAAAATGTTAATTGGAATAAAACAGGGACCTTTACAACACAGGTGGTTAGCGTGTGGCTATGATATTAATTAGTGAAAACATCATTTTGAATGATAAATAATCATATTATAACGAAAAATTAACTTTTCTGAAAAAAAAAATTTCACTATCAAATATATATATAACAAGGTATGCAACTCAAAATCACCCCAAAACGGGGTGCATCGCTTTGAACAGCCATATCTTCATCAATTGTGCAGCGATTTTCACGATCTCGGTCTTATTCAACGCAGAAATGAATTTCCTTTCTGGAAATGTATATGTCTTGCAATATTTTTACAAATGCTGGGTCAACTTTTAAGAAATAACACGATACACAACACGCATGACCCAGTTGACAGTGATCATGTATTCTTTATGAATGAAATCTCCAGTCGTAAAGACACACCTCCGCATTGGACCAATGAAATCACTCGTATGTTTAAAATGTCAGTTAGTTGAAATGTATGTAAACAAAGGTTTCAAACGGCGCTGGACAGTTAGTCTTGATGCAGAATGTAACGACAAGAACGGTAATAATGTTTTTTCATACGTTTTATTGAATTATGGTATCGAACTACATGAACTTTGTAGGGAAGTTGCCCTTTACTCCGTGAAGATTTCAGTCTTAAAGACAGCATGATCACTGTCAACTGGGTCATGCGTGTTGTGTATCGTGTTATTTCTTAAAAGTTGACCCAGCATTTGTAAAAATATTGCAAGACATATACATTTCCAGAAAGGAAATTCATTTCTGCGTTGAATAAGACCGAGATCGTGAAAATCGCTGCACAATTGATGAAGATATGGCTGTTCAAAGCGATGCACCCCGTTTTGGGGTGATTTTGAGTTGCATACCTTGTTATATATATATATTTGATAGTGAAATATTTTTTTTTTCAGAAAAGTTAATTTTTCGTTATAATATGATTATTTATCATTCAAAATGATGTTTTCACTAATTAATATCATAGCCACACGCTAACCACCTGTGCTTTACAATAGGTCCCTGGAAAAAAGCAGCACTTACCGGCGTGTTTACATCAATTAACGTTTAATTGGGAACCCAACAAAGTCACGTGATCCTGCACCCTGTACGTTATAACTGCAGTCTTTAGGCATCTAATCGTCTTCCAATTTTGAGATTCTTCATGAACAATATTTATATATAATTTAATAATTATCAATAAATGTCAACAACAGCTTTAGTGGGTATTTACTCTAATTAGTCCTTTGTTTTTCCTTATAGTTTGTGTGCGTCTCTGTTTTCTATTTTTCAACTGTACTCAGAAAACATAACTCATACATTACAATATAATTCCATATAAAGAAGTCTCAGTCCGCAAACACAGTTGCGATTCGCAAACAATTTAACCCATTTATGCCTAGTGGACTCTCCCATCCTTTTAAATTGGATCAATTTATTTCCAAAATTAGGGATGTCTAGTATATTTATTTCTATATTTAGAATATTTCTTACCGAAATTCCTTTAAGCAAACAGCGCAGACTATGATGAGACACCGCATCATGCGGCGTCTTATATCATGCGGCGTCTCATCTGGGTCTACGCTGTTTGCAAAGGCCTTTTTTTCTAGACGCTAGGCATAAATGGGTTCAGCCTTGTTCTTGGATAACTGCGCTTGATGCATTTGCGTCGAGTGTCGTCCTAGATTAGCCTGTGCAGTCCGCGCTGGCTAATATGGGACGACACTTTCCGCCTAAACTGGTTTTTCGGTTAGAAGAGGCTTCCTTTAAACGAACAATTCCATAAAAGCGGAAGGTGTCGTCTCTGATCAGCCTGTGCGAACTGCATGGGGCTAATCTAAGAAGAAACTTTACGCACATGCATTAAACCTCGTTTTCCTAAAGCGCGGTTAATATAACTTAGTCATAAATTGCGTCCTTTCTGACAAAACTAGTCTTTAATAGGGGGTAATCACGTGATAGTCAATATGGCGACGTCCATGCCGAGGCAGGTATTTTTCGCCGTTTTGTACCCTTTATTACTCGTATTAATGTTTTAAATACTTTAAGATTCAGCGGCTTAAATGTGGTATCGAGAAACATATACTACTCAAAATTACACTTTTTATAGTATGTGTAATTTGAAGTTCACCCCTAGCTACATTCGTCCAGCGTCACGCAGCAATTGTTCAGCAATACATAAAATTAAAATCAAAACACACATTCTAATATCAAAACCTGCAAAATAACAATTTAAATTAAATTAAATTGAAGATAATGTAGAGTAAAAACCTTATTAAAAAGTGATCCTTAGCAAATTTTGAGTAGTATAGTTTTAATTTTCGTTTCAGTCCCGGTGGCGGGGGTTACATGCGACCACAACCAATACTGCCCGGCTACTTTCCTTAACCATGTGTCACGTGATCGGATAACCTGAATGCCACGTGATGGGAATACAAACGTGCGATATGAACTCACGTTTTAAATAAGACCAGACGTTTAGGCGTAATACAGACCGTTGTGTGGTGTGTTTGTTATGTTTGATAACAGTTTTGTAAAATTGTACATAATTCTATTATAAATAATGAAATGTTTCAAAATTTATGTTGTTTCAGTGAATATATTCGTAAACATGAATTGACTTAGTTTCTGAGTGTTTATTTCAGTATGTGTAATTTACTGATAATTATTGTCATCTACCGGTGAATTCGGAGGGGACTTAAGGTTTGCGCTCAGTGCGTCAGCCCGTCACACTTTTCTGGATCCTGAAATAACTTTAAAAGTTCTTCATATTTTTTCATGAAACTTGAAACATGGATGGATGGCATTATGGAGATTATGCACGTCATTGCATGTTCTTCCTACGTCAAGAATTATGGTTACTATGGCAACAAAAAGACTATAAATATTGCTAAAAATGGTGGAGTTTCACCGGTAGGGAATTTATATTGCTTGGTAAGTCTTGCTGATATTGGCTTTAGTTACAAATACTGTTGATTGTTCCAATGGTGTGACCCTAAAAGCGGAGTCTACTTTTTTATTATATACCTGCTTTATGTTACTAAACAATACAAGTTGTATCAATCGGTAAAATAGATCTGCACATAAATAATTCCCGTATTATGCTACTCGCTAGTTTTCCAATGCCGTATTACCATACTAGCCGGACTACTTTAATGACGTCCCTTTGAATGCAGAAAATTATAAGAGCAATCTTGGTTAATTATGAATGCTTAAAATCATGTTTTTACTTAAATGATTCAACGTTGTTTATAATAAAAGGAATATTACGCAAGTCAATTGTTACAAGTGTTTGTATCAGTCTCGTGGCTTGCGCTATTTCATATCACTCACACAAGCCACTGGACTGATGCAAACACACGGAACAATTGACTAGCGTAATATTCCGTATATATATATATATATATATATATATATATATATATATATATATATATATATATATATATATATATATATATATATATATATATATATATATATCTGTGAAAACGAGGCTGAAAACATGAGCGTAGTGTCGTCCGCACAGGGGCGTCGCATTCAGCTTTTTTTTCATCTCTTCTTAACAAAAATCTTTTTTTTACAAAGAGATCCTGCTAATATGAGACTTCACTTGATGGCGTATTTTGACGCATAATTTGCAGTTGCATTGGGGTATTTGAAACAACTTACCATCCGGCTGAATAGCATATGGATTATAAAAAAATATTTAAAAAGAATCGCCTATTGCACTTTTCCACTAATTCAAAATTTCCACTCACTTTATCAGCGTATTGAATTCACAGCAAAAACAACCTTCTAACCTTAACCCATTTATGCCTAGCGTCTTGAAAAAAATGCCTTGGCAAACAACATAGACCCAGATGAGACGCCACATGATGTGGCGTCTCATCTGGGTCTGCGCTGTTTGCTTAAAAGAATTTCTGTAAGAAATATTCTAAATATAGAAATGAGTATACCAGACATCCCTAATATTCTAAATATATAAATAAATATACTAGTACTAGACAACCCATATTTTTGGAAATAAATTGATCCAATTTAGAAGGACGGGAGAATGGGTTAAACATTGACCTTGATACACAATTAGTTTCAAAACAAATCCATTGATCAGGTTCAATCGGCTACACCTCCTTAAACAACTATAAGCCAAGTCAAGTTCAATAATTTATTCACCAAAATATCACCCATACGTCAATAGAAATATAATAACACCTTTCAAACCAATTCACATGCGGTTTGATAATGACAATGTATGAATAGCCCATACAGTTATTCATAACGCATGCTTCTCTAATTTTAATAAGATTTATTCCAAAAAGAATAATGTTCAATTTAGAGTAATCAACAAGTAAAACGTACTGTATACCTTTTGCAAGCACTTCACACAAATATAGCAGGCCCCATATATACATTATCAATGAAGTATACAATTTTATAAGCTCATAACATATCAAATGGAGAAGTCCATTACGTTACAGCAATAACCATTCTACATAAAAATAGTAAACATTTCTCCTTTAAATTTGTGTGAACTGCATTGTAAAAATATATAATTCTTTTACAAAATGCCATCAAGTACATTGATATTAAATACAAAACTTTTATATTCAAAATATATTTAGTCACGAACAATTTTAGAAAGTAAATAAACATAGATTATCAATGTGTTATTAACAAAACTTGATCCATGTGTAAAGACGTGTTTTGATTTTAATAATACAATTTTAAAGGATTTGAAAAAAAAATGCTTATATAGACTTTGGAAGTAAACTCCAAGAAAAAAATCCTTAGCAATAGTTATAATGCTGAAGAGTTGTTAAGAATTTAACTGTTATCATGGCCTAAATTTTCTTGTTCACGATTATAAAAAATGTACTGTGTTTTAAGTTGTATTGTTATTATTCTTCATTACTTTAACAATTATAACAATCATAATGAAAATTGAATAATCATAATAATAATAATTATTGTTATAATGCTTATTATTATGACTATAAACACATCATCATCAGTAAGGCTCGATTGGTCATTGTCGACTCACTTTCTATTTAAATGTGCCCCGGATACTGATAATATACTTCAATATACCCGACAAATTTAGACTGTACGCGAGTTTTATTCCCGCCCAAAATCCGATGTCGTAGAACACCCTATGGAATACGAAACAAAATTATCTTTGAACAAAACCTTCCTCAATACTCTTGTTGTGTATGATAATAACGATTGCCATTTTACAAAAAAATTGGCATACGGTAATTGTTATATCTCAATTTTATTTCATAAACATCTAACAAAGTATATAACTATAATTTATATGATTTGGTCAATATTTATTGATAAAAAAATCCCAATATGGTCCATTTTGTCGTAAAAAATTCCCATATTTGCCATTTTATCTATTTAAAAAATCTCAATTTGACCACCAGACTCCTTTTCCCAAAATGGTTAGAAAAAACCATGTGGCTATTTTCAGGTTGCTTTAATTGGTATTTGATTGACAATACAGATAAGTAAACATGTTCACGTAAATTGAGCACCTAATTTATGTAGTACACAATAAGGCGTTGTCAGTCGCCATAACACGTTGTCAACAAGTATAAGGCGCTGTCAGTCGCTATAACACGTCAACTAGTATAAGGCGCTGTCAGTCGCTATAACACGTTGTCAACCAGTATAAGGCGCTGTCAGTCGCTATAACACGTTGTCAACCAGTATAAGGCGCTGTCAGTCGCTATAACACGTTGTCAACCAGTATAAGGCGTTGTCAGTCGCTAAAGCACGTTGTCAACCAGTATAAGGCGCTGCCAGTCGCTATAACACGTTGTCAACCAGTATAAGGCGTTGTCAGTCGCTGTAACACGTTGTCAACCAGTATAAGGCGCTGTCAGTCGCTATAACACGTTGTCAACCAGTATAAGGCCCTGTCAGTCGCTAAAGCACGTTGTTAACCAGTATAAGGCGCTGTCAGTCGCTATAACACGTCAACTAGTATAAGGCGCTGTCAGTCGCTATAACACGTTGTCAAACAGTATAAGGCGCTGTCAGTCGCTATAACACGTTGTCAACCAGTATAAGGCGTTTTCAGTCGCTATAACACGTTGTCAACCAGTATAAGGCGTTGTCAGTCGCTATATCACGTTGTCAACCAGTATTAGGCGTTGTCAGTCGCTATACCTCGTTGTAAACCAGTATTAGGCGCTGTCAGTCGCTATAACACGTTGTCAACCAGTATAAGGCGCTGTCAGTCGCTATAACACGTTGTCAACCAGTATAAGGCGCTGTCAGTCGCTATAACACGTTGCCAACCAGTATAAGGCGCTGTCAGTCGCTAAAACACGTTGTCAACCAGTATAAGGCGTTGTCAGTCGCTATGTCACGTTATCAAACAGTATAAGGCGCTGTCAGTCGCTATAACACGTTGTCAACCAGTATTAGGCGTTGTCAGTCGCTATACCACGTTTCTAACCAGTATAAGGCGCTGTCCGTCGCTATAACACGTTACCAACCAGTATAAGGCGCTGTCAGTCGCTAAAACACGTTGTCAACCAGTATAAGGCGTTGTCAGTCGCTTTGTCACGTTATCAAACAGTATAAGGCGCTGTCAGTCGCTATAACACGTTGTCAACCAGTATTAGTCGTTTTCAGTCGCTATACCACGTTTCTAACCAGTATAAGGCGCTGTCAGTCGCTGTAACACGTTGTCAACCAGTATAAGGCGCTGTCAGTCGCTATAACACTTTGTCAACCAGTATAAGGCGCTGTCAGTCGCTATAACACGTTACCAACCAGTATAAGGCGTTGTCAGTCGCTATGTCACGTTATCAAACAGTATAACGAAAAAAGAAAAGTTCTAAAATACCGTATTTTTTACAATTAAAACCGTATTTTTTTTACAATTATTAGTTTATATAGATTAAAATAGCACGACTGGTATGTAACGAGAATCCTCGGCGAATGCCTTATTAAATAACTAAAGACAGAATAATTGAATTGTTTTTAAGAAAGATTAGCGCATTATTTCGACACTCGACATGGTTATACTGAAAATATGAATATTAATACACACATCAGTGTATTAATATTACAGACACTCACTTGTTGTTATCAATATTGCCTAGAGCCAAGCGAAAAGACTTTTCAAACACAAAAGTGCGAACGAACTTACACTGTTATTTAAGGGCTAACTGTATCCGATAATTAATACCAAAATCTGGATCCGAGAAACTAAATGACTGATGGACTGAGTGAGTGACTGTGTGATTGAGTGACTGACTGAGTGAGTGACTGACTGTAAGTGAGTGAGTGAGTGAATGATTGAGTGAGTGACTGACTGAGTGACTAAATGAGTGATTAGTATGCATCTATTTAAAACGTATTCTTTTCTTTTAAGGCATTATTCCCGCGAATATATCTATTCATACGACACACGAACACCATGTTAGTGTTCATGTGTCGTATGAATAGATATCGTTGCGGGAAATTAAAATGGAATTAAATATGCAAAACAATAATAAAAACGAGCATTTCGGTATCTACAGACATCTATTTTACCATACCTGGCGCTGAAATTTCGGCAATTGCCACAAGGAACACTGATTTTAATTGATTAAGTTTATTTTACGAAATAGTGTACGAAGTTTTCGTTGATTTTGAGTAGTAATGTTACTTTAAAACGTTGTTGCATTCTAATCGAACGGCACCATTTAACATCAATAATTCTTTAACGGTTCAATATATCGGAAAAGTAGCACCGGAATCGGTTTCAGGTAGACAAAATCACATCGATTGGACTATCTGATTGTTTTATTTCACTGGAGTTTAAGGTATACTGGATTTGAGCTTCTGTTAAAAGTGTGCTGCATTCTTATCGAATTTTACCATTTAAACTCAATAATTCTTTATCGGATCAAGATATCGGAAAATTAACAACGGATTCGGATTCAGCGAGTCAAATTCATATAGATTTCACTATCTTATTGTTTGATTTCGATGGAGCGAACGAGAGAGCGAGCGAGCGTATTTCAATTGTGCACGTAAATGGGACGGTCTATGAAAAGGGTGCTTAATGCAAAATATGTTTTGATTATAACTTTTTTCTTTTTTCTTTTTTTTCATTTTTTTTTCAAACTTTTAAACAACACTATAAACTGTTTATGTTTTATTAAAAAACAAAAAACAAATTTTTTTTTGTATTATATGATACATATATGTATTTTTTGAATTAAAAAAAAAAAAAAGGATAACGTTTGAACGGCTTTAGATATTTTAAAAATTCCAACGAATTCGTGATCAGCGTGGTCATAGGCATATAGATTTAAACATCTGATTGTTTAATTTTAACGTATATGTACGATTGCCGTTTATCAAATGTGTTTACATCTACTCACATATTTGTGAATTTGCCATCAATCAACGTAAAGGTCATAAGGTTTCATGTTCAATCATCGGAGAGGAGTTGATTTGTCTCTCCTTTTTCAATAATTTAGTGTAATTAAAGATTGTTTATTATTCATGTTCGTAAAGGTTTCATATAATGTCACGATATGTTCACAATTGGTCTAATTTTGATTATATGTCGTGCTTCGAGAGTGAACAAGACCGTGTTTAAGAGTGTCAAATATGTTCACGGGTGCCACTTAAGGAATTGAGCGTTTGATGTGAAGTGCATAATTTCCTTTTCACGTCAAAATATTGTATACAAGTTGAAAAGTCCCTAAATATTTGCGGCATATATTTACAATAATGGCATAGAATGGGCGCAATACCATGAGCTCAAAATAGTTTGACAGTTAACAATACTGATTGAATATTTAATAATTCCCAATAGGTAATGTAAACAAGTGAAATGAGATATCCAAGTTACCTGAAGTATCGTGTTATTATAATTATAATACAAACACATCAATAGTGTTACACAAATACATCAATTACTTAAACGATTTAGATGACACCGAATTTTAATGCAGATCGTTAATCGTAGACTACGAAGAATGAGTGATTTCAAACAACTGTAAACTCATTTATATTCTTCGACATGACAATTTCGTGTTGTTATGTTGTTTCTTTTTTTAAAAGTATGACTTTTTTCATCGTAGACACGTAAATTTGTTGATTTCTAATTTTTGAAAAATAAGGACTTTGCATCGTCATTTTTCGATGTGTTTGAGTTAAATTCAAAGATCGGTCAACACACGTCAAATAATTAGTTTACATTAGCAGTAGCAGTAGCAGTAGTAGCAGTAAAGAAAAGTGTGATTGAAGATCGTGAATCAGATTGTAACTACGATAAAAGTATTTATAAAATGCTTGCAAAGTGATTTCATTTTGGATTGCTGCCTTTCGAAATACCTTGTTTATTTACTGAATTCTGAATATTTGTAAACCATATAAATTGCAGCGCAAAAATTAGTTTTTGTTCTTAGTGGAGGAAAGATACATACAGCAATTAGGAAAGTAAAATATAGTTTGGAAAGTAAACTGAGTTAAGGGAAGAAAGTAAAATTATTTCAAGAAAGTAAAATGTAGTTAGGACTGTGAAAGAGTGTTTCGATGACATGTCGAGCTCAGTTTGATGACATTTGGAGCTTATTTTGATGATATATCAGGCTTGTTGCATGACACGTCGAGCTAGTTTTGACGACATGAATTTCCAGTTTATCAACATATTTTGCACGTGTGTGAATAAAACTAATGTTTGAAGAGTTGCCTATTTACATGATGCTTATATTACAATTTAGCTTTTGATAGGATGTGGTTTTGGTATTTGGGTGCACCACGAGACATGATGCTTATTTGACAATTTAGCTTTTGATAGGATGTGTTTTTGGTATTTGGGTGCACCACGTGACATGATGTTTATTTGACAATTTAGCTTTTGATAGGATAAGGTTTTGGTATTTGGTGCACCACCGTGACAAGATGTTTATTTGACAATTTAGCTTTTGATAGGATGAGGTTTTGGTATTTGGGTGCACCACGAGTGTTGATTTAGAGCACCACGAGTGTTGATTTAGAATCATTGTTTTTTGTCGAGCGTGAAATAGATATTATTCAAGATCAATCAGTTTGTGGTAAAACCTTAATCCGGTAAATTTCAAACAGTGATTTCAATATGTAAGTTTTCACCTGTACATGTTGAAACTACCCGTTTCACCTATTTTATGCATTTAATCATATCACTGACTGTTCAACGTGAACTTTCTCTACATTTGTCACGGATTTTTAAAAGTTAGGTTTGGAGTTCGAATATTCAAACCTCAATTGGGGAACTTCTATAATCTCTCTCTTATAAATAATGGTCTTGTTATTATCTATGTACGTAATATTTGTGTTCATTTATTTAGTGAAAGTCTAGTTTCGATGAAATCTCGGACATGTTTTGATGATGACATGTCAGGCTTGTTTCGATGACATTAAGTACATGTTCATCAACATATTTCGCGGTTGTATAAAACAAAAACATAACCATTTTAAGACTGTTTACCCGATGAGATCGGATGATTGAGATTGTATAGGTCGATTTGGAGTATATGGATGCAATTCGTGTGTTTATTTAGATCCATTGGTATTTTGTCGAGCGTGAAATACGTATTTATTCAATATAAGTAATTCGCGGGTAAGACATAATCTGGTGTATTTATGCCAGCACTGAAAAAAAGTGTTGGGTTTTTAAAAACATTCTATTCATAGACTTTAACTAACATATACAAAAAAGACCGCATGGAAGTATGTTGCCAGGAGTTTTCACGTACCGAAAATCGAGTGTCGCACACAACAGCCATCTTGTACATGTTACGTCATCATATTACGTCATCATCTTACTCATTGTGTACACACCGGTCTTACTGACAATAACGTAGTGACGTCACCATCTATGTATAGAATGCCATCTTACTTACAAGTCAAATGTCTAAGTACAATGTACGTCATTTTTTTTAAATGTCTTGTCCGAGCACTATGTCCCCCATGTATAGACGGGTTTTGAACAAACATGGTTGCCCATATGAGCCTCGCTCTGTGAAAACGGGATTTAATGCATATACGTAAAGTGTCGTCGCTGAAAAGCCTGCACATTCCACACAGGCTAATCAGGGACGAACCTTATCATTTCAATTGACTTTTTGTTTAGAAGAGACTTCCTTAAAATGAAAATGTATATGAAATAATATGGAATGACACTTCACGTACATGTTTAGTCTAGTTTTATCAGGGTCAATATCAATCTCCACTCAGAGTTGTCGTTCCTTGCATACAATCTCTGCCATCACATGAAAATCCTACCAGATTTGGTAGGATTTTATTTCATTGGTTTGGTATTATATTATGAAAAGTAGTGTCATTTTCTTTTACATTCCGAAAAAAAGTTATAAGTTTAGGTTCATTATTTAAAAAATACCTAGCTTAAAAAAGTAAAAATAACAACGGTTGACTTATTGCACCACGTGGCTAGGCTATCATCACGTGGTTGGTTATGAAGGCATGTATTTGATCCAGCTATGCTGGTTCCCGTCAAATCTCAGGGAGGAGGTTGGGTCAATAAATGATTGAGACTCCAATGTAAAAGTATAGAAAGTCCGAGCTCTTAGCAAGCCGTGGTTGGACTCCAAAATACCTTGGCCAAATTTCATACGGGAAATGTGAGGTCGGCGACGGAACAGAAGAGACCTTTAAATGCAATGTCATACATTGAGTTCAAAGATCAAAATACAGCAGCTCATTGTCAAAGCTTTACATATGCACCCATTCGTCAAGTTGTGGATGTATCACCATCATTATTGTTCTATTTAGTATTGGCTAAACATAAACATTTTAAACAAAAACAAAAGTGTTTCTCGTTGTGAATATATAAAAGTAACAACGTTGTGTTAGTTATGTACATGAATCATGAGGCTGAGGTTTTTTACCCATTTATTCCTAGTGGACTCTCCCATGCCTTCTAAACTGGATCAATTTATTTCTAAAAGTAGGGATGTCTTGTATATTTATTTCTATATTTAGAATATTTCTTACAGAAATTTCTTTGAGCATCATGCGGCGTCTCATCTGTGTCTACGCTGTTACAAAGGTCTTTTTTCTAGACGTTAGGCATAATGGGTTAAAGATACGAGCGTAAAAATTAAGGAAAAGTCGTGCTTTTACTACACACTGTACACATGCAAAGCTTGTTAATAGAGCCAATATAAACTGAGTTCTGCGAAGTTCGCTAAATACGAGTATATCACTTCATATCACTTTTATCACAAAAATGTTTGTTTGTTTAGTTAGGATTTTCGCCCGTTTTCAATAGTATTTTAATCATACATTTCAATGAGATTACGGAGTAAATGAACTAGAAAATATGTTAATTTCATTTTCTCTCTAAAAAGAGGACTCCCATGTGATCTGTATACTTATGATTTAATCCGGCAATTGATTTTATTTCTATTCACAAGAACTTTTTATCATATCATTAAACGCAACTGGAATTGCGAACTATGACTGATATATTCATCCGTTTTTTTTTCCTTTATATCACCATTTCAAAACATTTCAGTGTTCAAAGTTACACCATTTATGACTAAAGTCTAGAAAAAGGCCTTGGCAAACAGCGTTGACCTAGATGAGCCGACGCATGCTTCGGCGTCTCATCAGGGTCTGCGCTGTTTGCTAAAAGGAAATTTCTTTAAGAAATATTCTAAATATAGAAATAAAATAATAGACATCCCTAATTTTGAAAAGAAATTGGTCTAATTAGAAAGATGGGCGGGTCCACTAGGCATAAATGGGTTAAAGGACTGTCCCTGGATCCAATATTTGATTGAAATTGATAAGATTCGATTTTTTACATGTACTCCATGTTTTTGAAGAATGCATTGATTGGCGGATTGCAACTGGTAAACAAATGAGTCTCGCTCGGGGAAAACGGGACATGCGCAATAACAATCAGCTTCCTGAATCATTCGAACCTCGTCCTATGAAAACGGGGCTTAATGCATGTACGTAATGTGTTGGGACCAGATTATCATGTAGGGTCCACACAGGCTAAGCATGGGACATCACTTTCCGCTGTTATGGTATTTTTTTCTTCTTTGCAAAAATCCCAATTTAGTCGGAAAATGTCGGACTGCACAGACTAATCTGGGACGGCACTTATCTGCCATGCATTTTGGTTCTTTCTTCCAGCAGCGCGAACTCAAATATATAATGGTGTTTTATAATTGCTTTAAATAAGACAATGCTCTTTGTCTGAAATCCGCTGTATTGAATGCTATTTAAATCATTTTGATTAACCCTAATTTTGAAATTCCTGTTTTCCGGAAAGAATACTTATGAAAATAGTACAGTAAAAGGCATATTTCGTTCAAACTTTTTAGGTAAAAGTTGGTCATGCTTTAAAATTTGCCCCCGAAAACATGGAGTTTTATTTCCATACAAAATATCGTAATCGCGAATGTTACGTGACGAATATAAAAGAATAACGTCATTTGATGTGTATCGCGTGTTCCACGTGCTTCCTTTCTTTATCTTCTTCTTCGTCTTCTTCTTCGTCTTCTTCTTCTTCTTTTTCTGTAGTTTTCGTTTTTTTTTCATGTTGTAGTTTAATAACAGACAACGATGTCTATATATAGAATATCAGTAAATTACAAATATATTTATTCGACACTAACCTTTTTCCTCGCTTAGCAAAAACTGCTTTCTAGAATAAAAGATCCGTTGTTGTTTTATGCAAATTAATGTAAGTTTCTAGTCATGGCTACCTTAACTTGAAATGTCATTTTTATTTAATATGTTCGGACTTCAAGTGACCACATCCCGTTCCTATAATATCACACATGTGTCATTTCCTATATATATCCCAATGTTGTCATTTCCGCATTTTGTTTGCTATGTAAAATGGCCGTTAAACGGACCCGATCCCAAAGCAAGCGGACCCGATCCCAAACCGAAGTTAGAAACAAAATTCCACCCCCCCCTGTTTTTTTTAACCCATTAAGCCTAGCGTCCTGAAAAAAGGACATTGCAAACAGCGTAGACCCAGATGTGGCGTCTCATCTGGGTCTGCGCTGTTTGCTTAAAGGAATTTCAGTAAGTAATATTCTAAATATAGAAGTAAATATACTTGACACCCCTAATTTTGGAAATAAATTGATCCAATTTAGAAGGATGGGAGAGTCCACTGGGCATTAATGGGTTAATATAAGAGTGTCTTATGACTTATAATTATTATAAGTAATATCTCATTTTAATTTTTTAAAACCCTAAAGAATATATAACTATAATTTATATGATTTTATCCAAAATGACCAGGAAAAGACCTGTTGTGTCAATATTTGTTGACAAAAAAATTCCAATTTGGTTCTTTTTGTCGAAAAAATCCCGATTTTTTTCACTTGTATCGATTAAAAAATCCCCATTTGACAAGGCTGTGGAAAAAACCGTTTCCATATTGTAGTCATGATAAGTTTTCCAATAAATTACATCATTACATTCGTTGGGAGGATAGTTCTTCGTGCATTTTTTATATTTCGTTGACACGAAACTTCGTGATTTTCAGATTTTGGGAGGAATATTCGGCGGTCATTTTCCTATAAGTTGTGTTAAAGTTTTGTATCGGTCAATCTAGGTAGTCAATGAAAATTATTGTCCAATGAAACATATGGCATCCTAGAAAAGTATAGACTTTGCCTAAAATCAAAATCTAAAAATAATCCTCAGATAGATCCATATTGTGAACCCTCAAATAAACCTAGATCTTGACTGAAAGGCCTGATTGAGATTCTGAGAACCTTTTTTGTTCATCCAAATCAGAAGTCATATAAAAATATGGGTTGATCTAATATTAATCCCTGATTTCAATCATGAGCCC